>NW_026875743.1:0-18543 GCF_032173495.1 Musca vetustissima | reverse complement strand
CATTTTATACGTATTTTTTCACATTTCAACCGCTGTAACTCAGCCAATCCTCAACCGATTTACCAAGTATATATCTTGTTTGAAAGGAAAAATTGTACTCTTCGAATGAAAAAAAAGAATAATATAAATCTGTTGAAAAGTAAATAAGTTATTCGAGTTTTAAATTGAAAATCCATGAAACCACGTTTTTCTCTATATTTACCGTTATAAAATAAATTTTCGAAGTGACCCAGAAAAACCAAAGGTATTTTCGTGATCCAGAGACTCCAAATAAACAGAATTGGTACATTAGAACCCCTGAAAAAAATTTTTTGTTATTTTGTAGCACAGTGATATTGTGTCAATTTTGTGTAAAATCGGACAAAAATATATATGTAGCAGCTATATCTAAATCTAAACCGATTTCAACGAGACTTGCCAGAGATTAATTTATATTAACTACAGTTCATTGTACAAAATTGTGTGGCAATCGGACAAACTTTGGGTCTTTATTGCCCAATTTACATTAAATCGAACGAATATATATATATATATATATGGGAGCTATATCTAAATCTGAACCGATGTTTGACGGACATGTATATATCGACTCAGAAAGGGATTCTATATATATTTTCAAAAGGAACTATGTGCCTATCTCGTTTCCTTATGCCTGTTACAACCAAATCCACAAAGACATAATACCCTGTACCACAGTGTGGTGGTTTTGTACAGGTGAAAAACATATTTGTAGAAAATTTTCTGTGTGATGGTCCCTACCACTATTGGCATTTTAAAGTTCTTAGCCCCATTTTGCAGCCGAAGTGGATGCAATGTCCGCCGATATAAATGCTCAATTATTTTCATTTTTAAGACTTTAGCCGAATTTTTCTATCGATTTGACTGTACTTTGCCATTCCTTGTTCTTGAAGGGTGAAAATTCCTAAAGGCCCATATAAACATATCACCCCATTTTCGATATTTTTTCCGTGTTGTTGCAGAAAATTTTTGACAAAAATTCCTCTGTTATATATGGGTTTTTATATATGGGCTATATATAATAGTACCTCTTAATTATACCCTTCACCACACTGTGGTACAGGGTATTATGTCTTTGTGCATATGTTCGTAACAGGCAAAAGAAAACGAGATAGACACATGGTTCCTTTTGAGAATATGCATAGAATCACTTTCTAAGTCGATTTATGCATGTACGTCCGTCCCTCCGTCTGTCTGTCCTTGTTAAATTGTAAACAAAGTACAGGTCGCATTTATGATCCGAATTAAATGGAATTTGGCATAGGTCACTTATTCGGCCCAACGACGAACCCTATTGAAATTGGGAAAAATCGGTTCAGATTTAGATATAGCTCCCATATATATATTTAACCGATTTAATGTAAACGGTTTCTATATAACTTTCGATTTGAACGAAATTTGGTACAGCCTAATCATTTAGCTCTAGAATGATGTCTGCCAAGTTTCGTGAAAATCGGTCCAGATTTAGATATAGCTCCCATATATAGTTTCGACCGATTTCATGTAAATGGTGCCCCAAAGTCCCTATATATCTTATGATTTGCACGAAATTTGGCATAACGTACTGAATTAAGCCTAGAGTGATATCTGCCAAGTTTCGAGAATATCGGTTTAGATTTAGATATAGCTCCCATATATAGTTTCGTCCGATTTCATGTAAATGGTGCCCCAAAGTCCCTATATATCTTTCGATTAGCACGAAATTTGGTACATCGTAATCATTCAGCTCTAGAATGATGTCTGCCAAGTTTCGTGAAAATCGGTCCAGATTTAGATATAGCTCCCATATATAGTTTCGTCCGATTTCATGTAAATGGTGTCCCAAAGTCCCTATATATCTTTCGATTAGCACGAAATTTGGTACAGCCTAATCATTTAGCTCTAGAATGATGTCTGCCAAGTTTCGTGAAAATAGGTCAAGATTTAGATATAGCTCCCATATATAGTTTTGTCCGATTTCATGTAAATGGTGCATCAACGTCCCTATATATCCTTCGATTTGCACGAAATTTGGCATAACGTACTGAATTGAGCCTAGGGTGATGTCTGTCAAGTTTCGAGAAAATCGGTCCAGATTTCTACATAGTTCCCACATATAGTTTAGTCCCATTTCATGTAAATGGTGCACCAAAGTCGCTATATATCTTCCGATTTGCACGAAATTTGGCATAACGTACTGAATTGAGCCTAGAGTGATGTCTGCCTTGTTTCGTGAAAATCGGTCCTGATTTAGATTTAGCTCCCTTTTATTATAGATTGATTTTAAGTAATTGACGCGCCAAGGAACCAATAGGAACAAAACGTTTTGAAATTAGTATAACCTAACCTGTGGCAAGTTTATTTGAAATCGCTTAATATTTGGATAGAGTTTCCATATATATTTTCGCCCGATTTCAAGTAAATTGGGCATCATACTCCTCATGTTAGTCAGATTGACATCAAATTTTGCACAACGTACAAAATTGAGAATAGAATTACGTAGTTGCGTTTTCTAGAAGTACAAACATAGCCCAACGGATGACCTATTTATATTTGTTTGAAGTCGATTTACATACTTTATGGATAGATCTAGGTAGATTCACATTTATATAAATATCACATATTTTATTTCATCCAACTTCATGTTAATAGACCTGTTTAATATACCCATAGTGGTGAAGGGTATCATATAGTCGGCACCGTCCAACTTTACTACTTTCCTTACTGGTTTTCAATATTTTTATGACTTCAGCCGCATTTTCAACCCGAAGTGGATGTACCTTCGCGCTCTTGGTAAACACATTTTTGCAAAAGATGTTCAGTGTAGGTCCATGTTTTGCCCCAGTCCTTATTTAGAAGTTCCGCCTGTAAATAAGAAATACATAAAATCCCAATCGATTTTATGTATTTTTCATTCTAAATATTTGTATAGATACCAAGCAACGGCTCTGATTGGCTGCAGCATGGCAAAGTCCAGGCCCACCTTGATCATCTCTCATCTTAATCGTGGACATTGACTTCCGCGCGGTGTCACCTGAGGCCGATTTGCGTCGAAAGTGAATATTGACGTCGAATGAACCACAAGTTTTACCATCTATACTCGGACATTGACATAGTCAGACGTATCGAGCTGCAGCGGCTACGGTGGCTAGGCAATGTGGTGAAATTGGATAAGGATGCCCCAGCTCAAAGGCCATATAAAAGCGAGCCAACTGATGGTTCACGTAGAAAGGGAAGGCAACGAATTCGATGAAAGGAGAAAGTGGAAGATAACATATCGAAACATGGTCTGTCCTATTGCAATTGTAGACCGATGTGTCTGGAAATCCATTTTTTGATCGGCTTATGGAACAAAGGTCCAGTCTCGAGCCAGCTAAGTTAATAAGGTATTTTCATTATTCAATATAAGTGACTGTTCTTTGCTATTCCGGATCCTTTGTAGCTCCTAGCCGAATTTACAAACCACTCTTGTTACAGGTACTAGCCCACAAATCCTGCTTGTAGGCAATTTCCAATTTAGCTGCATGCTTTGAAATATCCAACATTTATGGCTCCCGACTGAATATATAAGAACTTGATCGAATTTTAAGGATAACCTCTTTTAATATTGTGAAAAATGGATGCTACCTACGAACATGTGACAATGATTCGTAAACTCCAACCTACAGTCTTTCGGGTGGATTTTCGATGATGAGGCCAATCGAAAGCGAGAGAAAACGCAACAAGTAACTGTATATTGCGTAGGTGGAGAAAGAAAAAAATATGAATTGGTTGTCGAATTTCGTTCGCACCAATCGAGTTCTCCCGATCTGGCTAGTTATTTGCCGACATAAGGTCAATGTAGGAGAAGATTTTCAGGTCGAACTACCGACAGCTATATCTAAATTTAAATCGATTCTCTCCAATGTCAATGGCGGTTAAAATATAAGGTTTATATAAGGGTAACTTTAAAAACTTCGAACTATATTTTCCTCAAATGTCTTTCTCCTCTTCCAAATACCTACAATTCAATCGATTGGAAATGTAGAAACAACCTTTAAAATGCCAATAAATTTTTATCAGTCTATCTATTTTTGGATAGAGCCAGACTAAAGTTGTTATCTACACCTACATCCCTAAATAGAAATATATACGTACATTGCACCAGCAAGGCAGGTTAATTTCGAAAGGAATGGAAAGAAACTTGTTGTTTTCTTTTTTTATTACTTTCTTTTTTCGGGGAGAAAATTTATGATATGTATGATTCGTTCGTTGCCATACTCTGGTCCTCTACCTTATATCACTGCATATTTTAATATAAAAGTGTCGCTTTGGTCTATGGCCTTCGAAATAAGATGTCGGATTAGTTGAGATTTTTATCATCCGTATTACACGTTGTCCTAAGTAAATAGCCGGAGGTATTACAGAGGTTACCTACGGTAAATACCATCTCAACACACTAAATAAATTTAATACGAATTTCATAAATACAAATTTTGAAACTAAACATTAATTTGGAAATGTCCACAATCCACAATAGTTGTTATTCACTTTTTGACAAGGGTAAATAGAACTCTAACCAAAATGTCGAAAAACTTTACATGCAACAAAATTTAACAAGTTTTGTCGAAGATACTTTATTAAAAGAAACCATATTTTCATTAATAAACTTTTGAAATGGGTCAAGGGTAACACCTAATTTAGTGTGATATTTGACATTGTCCTTAGGGAGAATATATTGATAAATGGTAGGCTAATTTTAAGAAAATCGAAATTCGTATATGGTAAACGATGTTCTAAGAGGGTTACGAATGTGTAATTTTATGTTTTATTTTACTAAGTTTCAAAAAATATTAATTCGAAAATTATCAAAATTCTTGAAAAAGGGGGAATATTTCCCCGCCTTTTTAGGTTACCTACCGACCTAAACATTTAAAACGCCAATACACATGTCTTCTCTTTTTAGCCCCTCTTTCATAATCTGTTGAAATTTTCCGGTAATTATAAAAAAAATAATTTATCGCACATTGTTAGTAAAGCAAGTAAAAAGGGGCCTAGCTGAACTATTTTGACGTGCTTTTAAAATTCCTTAAGTCGATCGGGACATTTATACGGGGACTAGGTTATTGAGTTATGTTGTAGTACAAAATACCCCAAAGGGAGGAACGTTTATGTGATAATGAACAAATCCAGCAAAACCTTCAAAATTCTGACAACACATGGATATATACGTACGAGTATATGGGAAATTACAAAAATCTTTTAAATTCCTTGAAGCTGAGGTTTGCAAGGTTATAACTCGCGAAATATGAACATATTGCATATAATTTAAATTCAATTCTATAAAATGAAGTGTTCTTATCAAAATCTTGAAATTTTGGTAATAAATAATAAGTTGCGTGGAAGCTGTGGAGGAGGTAATGTAAAAAAATGGGTAAAAATGTGTTGAAGCCAACGAGTTTTTTTGTGTTCGTTCCCGATTTGTGGCTAAACTACACAATGCACGCACATGTGATCAGTGACTAAGTTGCAGAATACCCCATGGACAATATGGTTCTAATGTATGATTTTTCGATATAATCACTGCATCCACCCAAAATGGATGCTGACATTTTGAAGCCGGATTTTCGGTGTTTTTTGAATTTTTCTTATAATTAGAATGCGCATCCAGATAATAGAATAAACTAATTATAGGATCGTAGAACTTGTGATTCTGTAGTGTATATCTCATGAATGTGCTCACTGTAGCTTCTTTGCAATTGGGTTCCAAAGACGAAAATTTGGTGCGTAAATTTTTATAAAAAACATATTTTTTGAGTCTTAAATTAAGAAAGTCCATTCAAATTCCGTGGAACCCCGCGTGATTTTAGTTTTTTTACGTGGCGGATCTAATGAGCCCATCCATGTTGAATTCCGTCCAATAAAACGGCGGATATAGGTACCTTGAATGTGGGAAAAACTGCAAAAACTTATTTTGACAAATTCGCGTAAATAATCGCGGTTTTCTTCGAATTAATTTTACATTCATTTATGCTTGTATTGTCAAATTCGCGAATCTGTGTGGAAATAGGTCAAAAATACATCGATACGCGAATAATATGCATATTTTATCCAAAATTGATTGTGGAGGCACATCCGCGGTTCTTAACCGATCCTTTTAAAATAGGTGTCCTTTTGCGTATTTTCATAGGAGATTACTAAAATCGGATGCGCATAAAAATCGTATGCACGTTGCGTGATTTTTAGCCATTTTTAGGGTTTTTGCATAGTAAAGTGCATCGAGTGGCACACTTTGACCGCTAAATTAAACATCGAAAAATTAATAATTATTGAAAGACATTGATTCGGTTTATACGAAAATCGCATGCGCATCAACTGATTTCAACTAATTCGCGAATTGCAAGCTTTTCAATATTGATAATTTTTATGTATTGTAAGTGCAATATATTTAGCCATTAATGACGTCGAAACTCTTATCAGATGAATCTGCCGATATTTAACAATCATCTAAAAGAATTTGCAAAAGAAAGCGTCGTATATTTTAGAAGATTAAGGCAAAACCGTGTCCTCTTAAACATACTAAAAAATCGAAAATTCCAAAAAACATTTGTTTTAATTCAAAAATTAATTTATTTTATTTTCCGATATCTTCATGTTTCTATTTGTTTTTCGCGACTATTAAACCGTATTTCAGTGTGATTTGACTAGTATGCAAAGATAACAATGGTGTTTAAGCATTTGTGAAGAAATTCGCGAATTACAACGAATAGGAATTCATTTAATTTATATTTGAAATACAAGATTTAAAACCGCTATAACTTTTGTGCGCAGCATCCGAATTTGTGAACGCGAACATATTTCGAATCAGCATATTTTTCTTAACCTATGTACCAAAAATCAGGAATGTGCTCGCAAAAAAATTTTTCAAATTTTTTTTAATGGAATTTTAAAAGAATTTTGTAATTTCCCATATATATTTACTTACATAGCTGGCTTGTGACAGAACATATGTTCCATAAGCCGAGCAGAAAAAAGATTTCTAGGCGCGTCGGTCTTTTGCGCAGTCTTTGCAATTTTAAAGACCATATTTGGCAATGTTGTCTTCCACTTTCTCTTTCCATCTAATTCGTGGTCTTCCCCTTCTGCGTGAAACATCAGTTGATTTGTTTTTATATGCCTTTTGAGCTGGGACATCTTCATTCATTCTAACAACATGCCAACTAGCCAACGTATTCGCTGCAGCTTGATACGTCTGACTATGTTGATGTCCGAGAATAAATGGTACAGCTCATGGTTCATTCGACGGCCATATCAGCAGCACGGGTAGTATCAGCGTCTTGTAGAGTGAGAGTTTGGTCTGGCTAGAGGTGGCCTTGTTTCTAAACTGCTTACTTAGACCATAGTAGCATCTGTTGGCCAACTCTATTCTCCTCCGAATTTCAAAACTGATGTCATTAGTTTTTATATGGGGGTATTAATATATAAAATCTTTGACTACCTCGAAGCTGAAGTTCTCAAGTACCACAGTTGGTCCGAGTCTACTGGACGTCATGCGCGTTGTTACCATCAGCTTGATCTTCTCGCCATTTACTGCCAGACCCATATCGGTAGACTCCTTCTCAATGTGGCTGTTGCCGCTCGCAATGTTCGACACATTATATCGATGTCATCTGCGAAGGCTAGTTATATGTATTGTATGACCTTTTCAGCAGGATTTTAAAAAGATGACACGACATACTGTCACTTTGTCTGAATCCTCATTTTGCAGGAATGCCGAACGCAGACATGTATATTTACACCACTGAACGGATAGGGCTGTAGAATGCAGTCGACGAATAGGTGAAATGTGTCCATGTGTTTTTCGTGGGTCTTTTTCAGGATTTGGAGCAGAGTGAAAATCTGGTCAATGGTGGATTTACCAGGCCTGAGGCCGCATTGATAAGATCCAATAATGTCATTGATCACTGGCTTCAATCTTTCCACAGCACGTTGGATAGCACTTTATATGCAATGGGAACGAGATTTATTCCTCTATAGTTGTCACATGTCGTCTTTCCTCCTTTTTTGTGCACGAGACACAGTATGCTGAGGTTCCAATAATTGGGCATGCATTGCTCTTGCGAAATTGTACTAATGAGCTAATGCATACTCCTGACCAGCATCTGACCATCTTGAATAGTTGGGCTGGTAATACATCGGCACATGTTGCATTATTATTCGTCATCTTGGCTAGGTGGTATACATATGATATAAACCGTCATCTCCTATTTGTTCTGTAGTATCTTCTTTCACAGCCACTATTTAATACCAGAAGCTTTTTAAAATGCTCCTTTCAGATCCTCGCTGTCTGTATCTGTCACCAGGCTTCCTTCTTCATCTCTTCCGGGAGATGTGCCTGAACCAAAGCCTTCGGTTTGGCGTTTTACTCCTTTGTAAAATGTCCGGACTTCATTCTGACTCCAGTACATCTGGTCAATGGTGAATTTGCAGGCCTGAAGCCAATAAAGGTCCAATAATGTCATTGACCATTGACCAGCATACTGGATAGAACTTTTTATGCGATTAGAAGGAGGTTAATTCCTCTATAGTGGCCACATATTGTTTTGTCTCTTTTATTTTTTGCACGAGACAAAGGTTGCTGAGGTTCCTGTAGCCAAATTGTACTAATGAGCTGGTGCATGCTCGCTGGCCAGCATCGGCACCTGCTGCTTTATTATTCACAGATTTGTATAAACAATCAGATCCATAATATCAAAAATCTCGTAAATATATTGAAATCCATAAAAAGAAAAACGACCCTTCTCCATATATTCTAGGTCAGGGTAAAATTCTAAGACGACTCTGATCCATGCTTACCTTGGAATACTGTGGCAAGAGTCATTAATTTTTGGATTTTCTCAGTTTATTTTTTTTTTCATTTCTGGATCTTTAATATTTAACTTTAATCCATCCAAGAGCATAATATTTCTCCACTAAGTCGAATTCCAATAATATGAACTTTTGCTAAGGGCTATCTGGCTCTCCGATCCTTTTCCCAAATAAAAGAACGTTATTGATAGTTTCCGGGCATGAAGGACTGCTACCACAGCTCATCCACGCTCTGTTCTTGAGGTTATAACTAATGATAACCTTCTCACAAATTCCGCTGAACTTCTAAATAGGGGTTTTCTTACAGTTACGATAATTAACTGATCAATACAAACACTACTGATATAGTTGTATATAATTAACTTATAATTCGAAATAACTAAACTTTTAGAGCTCACCTGTTTGTACTGCATAATTGCTTTAGCAAAAATTGAGACTATTCCTTTATTTGTTTTTTTTTTCGTTTGTAACTCAGCGAAATAATAATTTTCGACCCTATTCTTGTATCGTATTTTGGGGAATTTGAACGTACTTTTCGACAGAGTTGGCATTAATTTAGTACTTTAAGTTCTTATTGGGAGCAAATCTAACCTCAAACAAGTGAAAAAGCGTTAAGTTCGGCCGGGCCGAACTTTGGATACCCTCCACCATAGATATACTGACAGGTACTAGAAATGAAAATATAGGGAACATACCAAAAAGTGGACCTATACCGACATCTTAATTCAAATTGGAAAATGGGGAACATCGGTCCACTTCTTCTGGAACCTCCATACAGGGCTAGGTCTAAATGCGGGTTATAGTTCATTATCGAACCTTACGTTCTACTTCTTTATCTCGATATCCTCCACAGGTGAAATGATTACATCAGGGACTTAAAACCAAACTCAAAATGCGGAACAGATCAGATAACCATTTTAATATAAACAAGTAAAAAAGCGTTAAGTTCGGCCGGGCCGAACTTTGGATACCCTCCACCATAGAAATACTGACAAATTTTTGAAATGAAAACATAGGGAACATATATATAACTACAATTCTTCCAATCGATTGTTGTAAACCAAATAGAAAATTCAGCAATTTCAATGGGGGTTTTCCTAAAATCTCAAAACCCTAAAATGTTGACATATATTATTAACTCATGGTACGGAGAAACATGTGTATAAAATGCTGAAAATACTCCAATTTAGAGGGCAATATTATATATGAGACATACTAAAGCGGGACCAATATTGACAACATTGTGTAGGAATTAGCAACTACTTGGTGTTTTCATTATATAAGGGGTTAGCCCTAATTAAGGGCCGATATAGCTCAATTCCAAGCTAATATTTTTGTTTTGAATCCCAATACCCAATACCGTCCTAAATGAGGGTCGATACAGTTCATTCTCAAACCTCGCGTTTTAGTTTTTATGTCGATATCCTCCGAGAGAAAAATTATTACAACATATTTAGAAAATCAGGGAAAATTCTAAGACGATTTTATAAATATTGAACATTTTGTCTTTTTGAGGTACGGATAGTTAATTTAATAGGTTGTTCAAAATTTAGTACAAATCGGACTTTCCAGAAGGAGTTGACCAAAGTGTCCCATCTTCCTACTTGTTCTAGGCTTGCTTACATCAAGTTTGGTTCAAATAGCATAGTCCGTTCGCATTATTACTTTTTTTGTTTGGACACTTTTGACCATTTTGTGTGGGAGGTACCAGAAGGAGTGGTCCGATATTCCCCATCTTCGAACTTGAACTAAGTTTGGAAGAAATAATAAGATGTATAAAGTTTGGATGAAATCCAACTTTTCCGAAACGGATTTGGTCCAAATATGGGGTCTAGAACCAATATTTCGACGAGGCACATTTTCACCATGTCAAAGTGTATACACCCTCATTAGCCATAAAACCATTAAAAATTGCTGAAATTTGTATTTGGTGTACATTGTGGTTTACATAAACGGTTTGTAGAAATGTCGGTATAGGTCCACTTTTTGGTATGTTCTTTTATTTTGATTTCAAGGACCTGTCAGTATATCTATGGTAGAGGGTATCCAAAGTTCGGGCTGGCCGAAGTCAACGCTTTTTCACTTGTTTATATTAAAATAGTTAACTAATTTGTTTCGAGGTTTGGGGTTGCATCCATAAATTGTCCGTTTATACCCTACATAGTATGGAATTCTAAGAAGATTTACTCGATTTATCTAACTGTTGTAAACATTCTTCCTTTGGAGGATATCGACATAAAAAAGTAAAAGGTCAGATTCGAGAATGACTATGTCGGCCGGGATTTAGGCCATACCGATAAATCCACATACCGATTTAATATTTAGCAGGAAGGTATTAAGATACACAACTAAACCAGTAAAGAAAGTAGTCGGACTGGACCGACTATATGATACCCTTCACCACTTTGGGTAAATTCAAAAGATGCATTTTTCACTTGTTATTTATTTCATCATGAAATTTGGATAAATGCTTTTGATTTTTAAGACAATAAAATACCCGATTTAAAGTAGTAAAAACAAGACGATATATTTATTATACCCTACACAACTATGTTGTCAGGGTATTATAGCTTCGTGCAGCCCTAAGAGTTTGTAACGCCGCGAAATATTGATCCTAGACCCACCTTTAAGTATACCGATCGTCATATCTCGACTAGCTGAGTCGATCTAAGCATGTGTGTCCGTCCGCCTGTCCATTATAATTTGTAAACACGATACAGGCCACATTTATAAACCAATCTTCACGAAATTTTGCATGTAGGATGGGTTTTGGTAAAGATCGGTTAATATTTAGGGGATGAAATGGACAAAAAACTTTATTTTTGTTTGATTTTCTGGTCGCTCCAGAGGACGCAATTATGGCCTAATACCGCGATTGGGGATTTTTGCTTACAGAAGGTGATCGGACCATAGAATAAGCATGCTGGTTTTGATAAAGATCGGTTAATATTTAGCGGGTCAAATGGACCCTGACTTTTGTGTGAAATATAACAAAATTCGTATTCTGTGGCGTATATTTTTACTCCTGAAGGACATAGACCCGAAGAGTTGATAGTATATCCAAGAGGAGTGGTTGACCTTTATATTGATACCAATTACATTGTCGTATATACTTGGATGTGGAAGTTACACTTACATATTTAGAGGTGCTTACGTATTCAGATATTATTTAGTAGTCCATTACCAGACTGGAGGTCTGGTAATGGACTTCAACCAATAGTGGCGCCCAACTATTGGTTGAAGGATGGTGGCGCCCAACAAGCGGGAATTTTTTCATACATTATATGAAAAGGAGAAGGAAGGTGAGGATTTTTGTTTCAACATTTCTTCGAATATGTATCGCGCCCAAATAATTTTAGATATCTGAATGCCACCCAATAGTTTTTGGAGGGGATGTGGGGCCCAACATAGCTTAGTTATTTTTGACCAAATTTTAGGATGAGGATGCCTAGAGACCATATAGTACATTTTTAAACAATTCTTGGAGCATTTGTGGCGCCCAACTATTTTTTGAGGAATGTTGGGGCCCATCAAGCGAGGATTTTTAATAATTTTAGGAAGAGGAAACCTAAGGGCTTTAAGTGTAGTTTTTTTTTAATTTAGCGAGCAACTACTTTCTGAGAGATGGTGGCGCCCAACAAGAGGAGAATTTTTAAACAGTTTTAGGAAGAGGAAGCCTAGAGGCCTTTAGGAAGCCTAGAGGCCTTTTTTCGAGCATTTGTGGCGCCCAACAAAAGGAATTTTAAGAAGAGAAAACCTAGAGGTCTTAAAGTTTGAATTTGACTTCCAACTATTTTTTGAGGAATGATGGCGCCCAACTAGCGGGGATTTTTTAAACAATGTTCGGGAGTGGAAACATAGAAGCCTTTAAGTGTATGTTTTTTAAACATTTTTGGGGCCATATATTTTTTGAAGTCTAGTTTTTGGTTGTGCCCAACAAGGGATTTTTTAACAATTTTAGGAATAAGAAACCTAGATGCCATAATCGTATATTTTTATAAACAACTATTTTTTGAGCGATGGTGGCGCCTAACAAGCAGGCATTTTTAAACAGTTTTGGGATGAGGAAGCCTTTACTTTAAGGTGTAAATTTTTTAACATTCCTTCGATCATTTGGGCCGCCCAATTATTTTTTTGAGGTATGGTGTTGCCAATATCTGAAAAGTACTTCAATTACTTTCCTCTCCATTATAGCGCATCACTTTTGCGCCGCTCTCCGATAATCAGCAGAACCATAAATCCTTTTCTAGCCATAAATCCTCCGCTAATGCAATAATTGTCAATTAAAGCGAAATGAGCAAATATTCCCATTTTTGTGTTATGCGCCGCAAGATGTGAAAGACTTCTAGCGCTGGCGCAGCAGCTTAACAAACCACCGACTGGCTTATAAGAATTTCGTATCGTAAAGCAAATCAAAGCACAAAAAAATGAATATAGAACTCGAAATGCCCCAACCCAAAACGTGTTCATAAATATTGACAATTTATAAAGCGTTCGACAGCCAATTGACAGTTAATTGACAAGTGACAAAAATTGCCATACAAAAACAAAAAAATGATCACACGCTGGATAACAAGCGTTGAAGCGCAACAAATCGAAATCGAAGCTGGCGTAACGAAACGAAATTGCCAATTCACGTTTGATGCTGAGAGAGGGGCCAACAACAAAAAAAAAACGCTACAACAAATTGCGCACGTGATGCCAAAACAACTGTCATTATGACATTCTTTCACTTAGTGCCGGCACTTTACAGGATGGCTGGCTGGCGGGATGGATGGCTGAGGCATCACATCAGGCCAAGCTGTAGCATCCAATGTGACAATCCAGCTAGCCAGACATCCTTGCCTTGGATGACCAGGCCAGATTGATCGGCATATTTTTTGGTTGTTGCCGATTTTTTTTTTTTTTGGTTTGGCTTCGGTTTCGTCACGTCCAAAGGCTCTGTGCAACAACAAAACACCTTCCCTATAAAATAGCAAGTTCTCTTTAAACAAGTTTAATCTTGTTAGCAGGCCATGGTTCGAAGCAAAAACACAACATTGTCTTTAAGAGAGCCGAATCAAACCGAACCTAGCCAATAATTGTTTGTGTGTGAAGTTAGTAAATTTAATCGATTGCTCCTTTGGGTATTTGGTTTTTGCCGACACCACCATCGCCGATCGGCAGCGTCATTGTCGTTGTCATTCGCTTCACGCTACTGGACTGCTGCGTTTCTTTGATTTTTTTATTGAAATCGATTATTATTAGCCAAGACAAGCCAGCCGAACACTTAGCCAGCCGGGCAGCAGGGTAGCCGGCTAACAGCCATCCAAATGGTGAGAGAATATTTCGCTTAATTGGCTCAATTATTTGTGGTATCTGAAAATGTATGAATGATTGTGGCGCAAATGTTTGTTTTTTTTTCGTCTTCTGGTATCTGCGGAACTTGCCATGAATGGTAGTGGTGGTGGAGGAATTGTCACTTCGCCGTCAACCAAAAGTGAAGGTGTTGAAGTTGGAGCATACTTTTCTTGCGACCGGACAAATAATTGGAATATTCCCATTGGTAAAGGAATGTCAGAGCCTAACAAGCGCAGGGGGAATTATTTGAACTGGGACAAAAAAACTCTCCAGTGGAATCTAAGCAGGTTGAAATAAAAAAAACTGGAGAAAGTTACCTTCAATGAGGTCAATGAGCGGGAGGAAGCTTAGAGGCCAAAAAGTGAGGACTTCTTCTTCAAAAAAAAAAAAATTGGAGTATTAATGGCGCCCAACCGTTTTTGGGGGGAAGTGGCGCCCAACTATTTTTTTAGGGTAGGTGGCGCTCAACCCGAGTGGATATTATAAACAATTTTAGGAAAAGGAATCTTAGAGGCCACTGAGCCTGGGATTTTTTAAATAATTTTAGGAGTCAGAATGGCGCCCAACAGTTTTAGAGATGAGGTATGGCCCATCAAAGCCTAGAGACCTTTAGGTGTGGATTTTTTAACATTTATTCGAGTATTTGTGGCACCCAACTGTTTTTGAGGTATTGTGGCGCCCAACCACACAGGGCATTTTAAAACATTTTAGGAGGACGAATCCAAGAGGACAATAAATGGGACTTTTTGAAAGCGGAGATGGTGCCCAACAAGGTGAGGTTTTTAAGCAATTTTTAGGTTGAAGCTTAGAGGTCACTGTGGCGAGTATTATTAAATAATTTTACAGGCCACTAAGCTGGGATTTTTTAGATAATTTTAGGAGTCAGAATGGGGCCCAACAGTTTTGAAGAGGAGGTAGGGTTCATAAAATAGGAAGAGGACGCCTTGAGTACTTTAGGTGCGGATTTTTTAACATTTATTCGAGCATTTGTGGCGCCCAACTATTTTTGAGGAATGCTGGCGCCCATCCACGCGGGGCATTTTAAACCATTTTAGGAGGACGAAGCCAAGAGGACAATAGGCGGGCATTTTTAAAAGCATTTTCGACCATTTGTGGTGCCCAGCAGGTTTTAAAGGGGAGATGGCACCCAACAAGGTGAGATTTTTTAACAAATTTTAGGTTGACGTCACAGTGGCGGGGAATTATTAAATAATTTTACAGGCCACTGAGCCTGCTTTAGGAGTCAGAATGGCGTCCAACAGTTTTGGGAGGCAGTGCCCATTAAAGAGGAAGAGGAGGCCTAAAGACCTCTAGGTGCGGATTTTTTAACATGTATTCGAACATTTGTGGTGCCCAAAAAAATGGCGCCCAACCACACGGGGCATTTTAAACCATTTTAGGAGGACGAAGCCAAGAGGAAAATAGGCGGGGATTTTTAAAAGCATTTTCGAGTATTTGTGGCGCCCAACATTTTTAGGGGGAGGGTGGCGCCAACAAGCTGGGATTTTTCAAAAAAAAATTTGGAGTTTGAGACTTAGACGTCACTGAGGCGGAAAAATGGCGCCCAAAAAAATGTTGAGGTATGGTGGCGCCCAACAAGTGGTGATTTTTTTAATTACGAAGAGGAAGACTTTTAAATAATCTTAAGAGTCTCAATGGCGCCCAACATTTTCTGGAGGGAATGTGGCGCGCAACAAGCGGGGATTTTTTTAATAAGAAGAGGAAGCCTAGAGGTCTTTAGATGATTAGGAATTTAAACATTTGTTCCAACATTTGTGGCGGTCACCAGTTTTTGGAGGGTAAATGGCGCCCAACCACAGTGGATATTTTAAACAGTTTTAGGAGGAGTAAGCTTAGAGGTCACTGAGGCAGGGAATTTTAAAAAAAATTAAGAGACTGAATGACGCCCAACAGATTTTTGCGGTATGGTTACGAGCATTTGTGGCGCCCAACTAATTCTTGAGGTATTGTGGCGCCCAAGAAGCGGCGATTTTTCAACAATTTTAGGAAGAGGAAGCCTAGAAATCTTTAGGAGAGAAATTTTCAACCTGCATTCGAGTATTTGTGGCGCCCAACAGTTTTTGGAGGGTAGGTGGCGCCCAACCAGAGTAGATATTTATATCCCCTTTAGCAGGAGGAAGCTTATAGGTCACTGAGGCAGGGAATTTCAAAATAAAGTTAGGAGACTAGATGGCGCCCAACAGATTTTTGCGGTATGGTGATATTTTTCGAGCATTGGTGCCTCCCAACTCTGACTGAATGGCGCCCAACAGTTTTTTGCGGTATGGTGGCATTTTGGAGCATTTCTGACGCCCAACCCTTATTTGAGGTATGGTGAAAGCCTATAGGCCTTTAGGTGTGGATTTTTCAACATTTATTTAAGCATTTGTGGCGCCCAACAATTTTTGGAGGGTAGGTGGCGCCCAACCAGAGTGAATATTTTAAACAGTTTTAGAAGGAGGAAGCTTAAAGGTCACTTAGGCAGGAAATTTTAAAATTAATGTTGGAGACTGAATGACGACCAACAGATTTTAGCGGCATGGTGGCATTTTTCGAGCATTGGTGGCGCCCAACAGCTTTTGGAGGGTAGATGGCGCCCAACTAGAGAGGGCATTCTAAAAAGTTTTAGGAGGAGGAACCTTAGAGGTCATTGAGGCAGAGAATTTCAAAATAAATTTAGTAGACTGAATGGCGTCCAACAGTTTTATACGATTTAGCGGCATTTTTCGAGTATTAGTGGCGCCCAACAAGCGGCATTTTTTTTAAACAATTTTAAGAGAAGAAAAGCTATAGGCTTTTAAGTGCGGATTTTTTTACATTTATTGGGGCATTTGTGTCGAGGGTGAGTGTCGCCCAACCAGAGTGGATATTTTAAACATTTTTAGGAGGAGGAAGCTTCAAGGTCATTTTTTAAAGGCAGGGATTTTAAAATAGATTTAGGATACTGAATGACGCCCAACAGATTTTTGCGGTTTGGTGGCATTTTTCGAGCATTTGTGGCGCCCAACAATTTTTTGAGGTATGGTGGCGCCCAACAAGCAGGGGTTTTTAAACAACTGAATGGGTCTGAATGGCGCCTAGATTTGGAGTCCATTAGGCGTGGATTTTTTAAAGAAATTTTGCTGAAGGTTTGGGGGCCATTAGGCGTGGATTTTTTAAAGAAATTTTCAAAGAATCTTAGAGGCCATTAGGCGTGGATTTTTTAAAGAAATTTTCAAAGAATCTTAGAGGCCATTAGGCGTGGATTTTTTAAAGAAATTTTCAAAGAATCTTAGAGGCCATTAGGCGTGGATTTTTTAAAGAAATTTTCAAAGAATCTTAGAGGCCATTAGGCGTGGATTTCTAAAGAAATTTTCAAAGAGTCTTAGAGGCCATTAGCCGTGGATTTTTTAAAGAAATTTTCAAACAAACTTAGAGGCCATTAGGCGTGGATTTTTTAAAGAAATTTTCAAAGAATCTTAGAGGCCATTAGGCGTGGATTTTTTAAAGAAATTTTCAAAGAATCTTAGAGGCCATTAGGCGTGGATTTTTTAAAGAAATTTTCAAACAAACTTAGAGGCCATTAGGCGTGGATTTTTTAAAGAAATTTTCAAACAAACTTAGAGGCCATTAGGCGTGGATTTTTTAAAGAAATTTTCAAAGAATCTTAGAGGCCATTAGGCGTGGATTTTTTAAAGAAATTTTCAAAGAATCTTAGAGGCCATTAGGCGTGGATTTTTAAACGAAATTTTCAAAGAATCTTAGAGGCCATTAGGCGTTGATTTTTTAAAGAAATTTTCAAACAAACTTAGAGGCCATTAGGCGTGGATTTTTTAAAGAAATTTTCAAGGAATCTTAGACGCCATTAGGCGTGGATTTTTTAAAGAAATTTTCAAAGAATCTTAGAGGCCATTAGGCGTGGGTTTTTTAAAGAAATTTTCAAAGAATCTTAGAGGCCATTAGGCGTGGATTTTTTTAAGAAATTTTCAAAGAATCTTAGAGGCCATTAGGCGTGGATTTTTTAAAGAAATTTTCAAGGAATCTTAGAGGCCATTATTAGGCGTGGATTTTTTAAAGAAATTTTCAAGGAATCTTAGAGGCCATTATTAGGCGTGGATTTTTTAAAGAAATTTTCAAAGAATCTTAGAGGCCATTAGGCGTGGATTTTTTAAAGAAATTTTCAAAGAATCTTAGAGGCCATTAGGCGTGGATTTTTAAACGAAATTTTCAAGGAATCTTAGACGCCATTAGGCGTGGATTTTTTAAAGAAATTTTCAAAGAATCTTAGAGGCCATTAGGCGTGGATTTTTTAAAGAAATTTTCAAAAAATCTTAGACGCCATTAGGCGTGGATTTTTTTAAGAAATTTTCAAAGAATCTT
>NW_026875742.1:0-18148 GCF_032173495.1 Musca vetustissima | reverse complement strand
TATTGGAAGCTGAACCACCAAAAATAGTTTTGAATTCATTGTTGGCCCAAAAGTCTATTTTCGGGTACTTGCTCACCGGTTCACTTCCTCGCCCTACTAGCACCTAACATCGCAATATAAATCGGAAATTGAAATCGACTTTTTTAGTAGATGCTAACATCGTTTTGAATTTATACATCACCCATTTACTAAACATATCGCTATGCTATTAAATTGTAATTTTGAACAGCTCACTTGAAATCTGAATTTACGTTCATTTATATCTTTAATAAATCACCATTATTCCAATTTAATACTTAATTGCTACATTGTCGGTCGTAGCAAGGGGGCCGGAATGTATAAGTTTGATATGTTCTGACACCACTTCCTGAGCTGGATCAATCACGGATGCTGATTGGCATTACTGGCATCTCCCCTACGCATTCCCTCTGCGGATACCGTAGGGCGCGGATGACCTACCAGCGGGGGAAGTAGTTGTTTTGCTCTCCTTGCTATTTTCACTCATTGGAATATGTATATGTATTAGTAGAAATAGATAAGCGATCCTCTGCGATCACAAGAACTCTCACTTCACTTGTCTTGTAGCTATCGAAGAGTCAACTTGCTAACTAACTCTTGTCGAGCTAACATCTACGTGTTAGCACTAACAGGCCTCTGACGCCACCACACCAAATTACAAAGGTAATTTATTTGTTGTTATACGAAAAGAAGAATCACCAATAAAACCAAGAACTTAGAATAATTTAACTAATTATCTCTTGCGTTTTATTTCTTGTTATTTCTTTGCATTTACACCACACGCGCGTATCACCATTAACTGCTTGGGAGCTCTCGTTGTTGTTTCACCCCCTCCCTCGAGTTAATTATTTGATCACCCCCTCCATACAACGGCGAGGAGTAGAGCACACTCCTCGCCTAAACAAGTTATTGTTAGACATGTTGATATAAGTGCAGTGCAGCACTAAAATCTTAAAGAGCTAAAATCTGAGTGCTAATCAGGGTAGAAGAAAATCCCTAGCTGTATTTAGAATTATTAGGTTTGGTTTTTGTTTATACCTGGTTTTAAGTCTACCGAATATTAAGGGTAACGCTTTATGGATGTAACCCGAAACATGGGGGCCGGTGTACGTCCCTGGTGTAGGGTATTATACATTCGTCCCCATCCGACTTTACGCATTTCCGTATTGATAAATTTTGTATGAAATTTTCCACATTTTTTATATTCTACCCATTTGCATTGATAGAAATTGATAGTATATCCAAGAAGAGTTGTTGGCCTTTAAATTGATACCAACTATGTTGTCGTATGTGCTCGAATATGAGAGTTACACTTAAATATTTGCAGGTGCTTACGTATTCAGATATTATTTAGTAACCCATTGCCACACTGTAGGGCGGAAATATGGCGCTGATCACTTTTAAAATTTCCATGTGATTCCGGTTATGGTCAAGGACAACGCCTATAATATGCGGTGATGTTAAAAAAATAATTTTGGGATGAAGTGGAAAGAAACTTATTTTTATTGTGTTTTTTTCAAGAAGAATATTACACTGGAGAATGAATGTGGCCAACTAATTTGAAGGGCTTTTGTAATGATCTGTCACTATTCAGCGGGTCAAGTCAACCAATACATTTCTCTGTAAAATGAAAAAAAAAATTATCATGGCAAGAAATAGGAGATTTTGACCTCTAATCGCTTAAGTGGGTGCAAATATCGCGAAATATTGCCCATTCTTGGAATATAGATCTGCAGATCAGTATGAAAATAAATAAATAAATTCTATTCTTCTTCTACAAACCAAAGTGTCCAATGAGCATTTTAGAAAAACATATGCTTATAATACACAAACAATTTCTATAAGAGAAAATATATTGAACTTCTTAAAATATGGCCTTGATGTGCAGCAACATAAATCAGTACATTTGGTATTTAATTATTATGCCTGACAAAACATACACATTTCATTGGTAATTCGAAATTTATTCAAATAAAATTTGAACGCAAATAAGCAAATGTCTAGACAGCAATGTTCACAAAATCAATTCTTGTTAGAAAATTATATTTCGATATACGAATATCTAGAAAGTACATTTATCAAATAATTGACAATGCACAGAAAATCATAACGAAGTGGTTGAACGGAGTTTCTTTAAATGGAGTGGAGTGTACATTAAATTTGTCACATATGCCTGTCTATCTGTTAAAATCACTCCAAGGATGCTTGGTAATGCAAATGGTGTATATACCCTTCACCACACTGGGGTACATGTCCGTCCGTCTGTAGATGTTAAATTGTAAACAAAGTACAGGTCGCATTTATGTTCCGATTTGGATGAAAGTTGCCACCAGTCACTTATTTGGCCCAAGGACGAACCCTATTGAAATTGAAGAAATCGGTTCCGATTTCGATATATCTCCCATATATAGTTTTGTCCGATTTAAGGTAAATGGGGCACCAAAGTCCCTTTATATCTTTCGATTTGCACGAAATTTGACATAGAGTACTGAATTAGGTCCAAATGATGTGTGTTAAGTTTCGTGAATATTGGTTCAGGTTTAGATATAGCTCCCATATATAGTTTCCTCCGATTTAAGGTAAATGGGGCACCAAAGTCCCTTTATATATTTCGATTTGCACGAAATTTGGCACAGAGTACTGAATTAGGTCTAGAATGACGTGTGCTAAGTTTCGTGAAAATCGGTTCAGATTTATATATAGCTCCCATACATATTTTCGTCCGATTTAAGGTAAATGGTGCATCAAAGACCCTATATATTTCGATTTGCTCGATATTTGGCATGGGTACTTAATTAGGTGCAGAATTTGATGCAAAATTTGATGCAAAAAGTCGTCTTTTGTCTACAGCCAGGTTAAGTTCGAAAATGGGCTATATCGGTCCATGTTTATGCATAGCCCTCATATAAAGATACCGCTCAATTTTCGATATTTTGGGCTACTTGAGCGTGTTTTACTACCGAATTCGCTGATATTTGGTACATTGGGTTATTTTTGGGTTAAACCTAATTTGCTGTAATTTGGTACAATGGTTTTTTATTGGGTAAATCGACTTCAAACAAATAACAAAAGGTCATCCTTTGGGCTATGTCCGTACTTCTATAAAACGCAACTACGTAATTTGATGCTCAATTTTGTACGTTGCGCAAAATTTGATGTCAATCTGATTAACAAGAGGAGGTTTATGCCCAATTTACTTAAAATCGGGCGAAAATATGTATGGAAGCTATATCCAAATATGAACCTATTTCAACGAAACTTGTTCAAGGTTAAGTTATACTAATTTCAGTACGTTTTGTTCCTATCAGCCATATATTGGTACTAGCATACACCCGCTACTTCGTTAGCGGATCTTTCCAAAACCACATTAAATTTTATACTTAAAATAAACATCAATAACGATTGGTCCTATATATTAATTTTTTTTAAGGAAATTTCAGATCTTAGTCAGCATTTCTTTCGAACATTGGTTTAAGAAGCTTTACTTTCTCGATGGACCAATGCAAATAGTACTATAATAGGTTTATTGAAACGTGTTTGTTCCATTCGAAAGTTTAGTAATTGTGTAACCGTATGAATTTGTAAAATAGTATTTTGCACAGTGAATCATTTTGTATATATATAGATTTCCATTAAAAATGTATTTCTGGTGCGTTGCGTGCTACAAAGTACTCATTGGAAAAAAATACCGCATATCCTCTACATAAGGATCCCGCCCATTTTTATTACTACGAAAGTCGGGGCAGTATTTCCACTGAGGTTGGAAACATCGTTGCAAATATATATATATATCAGTACTGTTATGGTACAAGTTTTAGAAACATCTACCTTTAAAAAAGGCAATAACGTTGCATAGTTTCTGAAATCCCGTCTTTTTTTACCACATCGGAAGTTTAAACCACAATTCTTAAAATCATTCGCTGTTTTATGATCCATGAGGTGTTGGAAAATATATTTCATGCAACTGTCAGTAATTTTTAGCATAAATTTTATACTATATTTAGAACCTTTTAGTTTGACATAACTAAATATACATACAAAATGCGAAAGACATTGTTTTTCAAAGAAAAAGTTTTGTAAAAAATCTGTGAATTCTATCTCCACCCGTTCCGCAGTATACAATGTGTTGTACTTTTAGAAATTATTTCTGGAAAATATTTATGTATAAATGTTTATCGTCATAGTTCCAGATAAGTATTTAATAACAGATTGCTATCTTTATCCATTCTATCGAATATATAGAACCTTTAAGCACAATTTACCAATATTCTATTCCATTTTGTTTATAATAGACAAAGCTAAATACCGCATTTCAGAACTATACTTTTTGCCGTTCCCATACATTTGTGTTTTTTGTACCATTTAGTACGAATACCCAATAATCCCAGTCTTCCATTGTAATATAATATTTATTACTTTTTACTACCTTAAGTACTAATTTCCAAAATGTGTTGACACATTTCCCTCCGCCAAAAATGTCAGAGTTCTACTTCCAAAGGTTCCTGTGTAATGTAGTTTTAGTACTTGTTAGTACCATTTATGTACTAATTTCCAAAATACATTTTTTCAAAACATTCTATTTTTAATAGCTTAAGTTACATATGCATTTTCAGATAAGTATCACTACTGGTTTCATTCAAATATATTTATATTTATTTTTGGATTGTTATTGACAAAGCTGTATACCAAATTTTAGAGTTCTACTTCCAGCCGTTCCGGCGTAATACAGTTTTAGTACCATTTTAGTACTAATTTCCAACAAATATTTTTGCACGTCGTTCTAGTTTTAATAGCTTAAGTTACATACAAAGTTTGAGATATATATCTCTACCGATTACATTCAAATATAATATTTAGTACTTTTTAGTACCTCTTAGTACTAAATTCCAAAAACCCCGCCTAATCACACGCCTCCCCACCAAACCCGACCTACATGCCAAATTTCAAGTTTCTAGCTTTAGCCGTTTCGTCTGGGCGTTGATGATCAGTCAGTCACTTATAACGCAACTCTTTTATATATATAGATAATATAAGGGGGCTATATCTAAATCTGGCCCGATTTTTACCAAACATGCCAGACATCACTCTTGGCTCAATTCAGTACGTTATGCCAAATTTCGTGCAAATCGATAGATATATAGGGACTTTGGTGCACCATTTACATGAAATCGGACGAAAATTTATATGGAAGCTATGTCAAAATCTGAACCGATTTTCTCGAAACTTGGCAGACATCACTCTAGGCTCAATTCAGTACGTTATGCCAAATCGGAGCTATGTCAAAATCTGAACCGATTTTCTCGAAACTTGGCAGACGTCACTCTAAGCTCAATTCAGTACGTTATGCCAAATTTCGTGCAAAACGAATGATATATAGGGACATTGGTGCACCATTTACATGAAATCGGACGAAACTATATATGGGAGCTATATATAAATGTGGACAGATTTTCACGAAACTTGGCAGACATCACTCTTTGCTCAATTCAGTACGTTATGCCAAATTTCGTGCAAACGAAGGATATATGTAGGGACTTTTATGCAGAATTTATAAGAAATCGGATGAAACTATATATGGGTGCTATATTTAAATCTGGACTGATTTTCACGAAACTTTGCACACATCATTCTAGACCTTATTCATTACCCTTTGCAAAATTTCGTGCAAATCGACAGATATATAGATATTTATATATGCACCATTTACCTTAAATCGGACGAAAATATATATGGGAGCTATATCTAAATCTGAACCGATTTTTCACAATTTCAATAGGGTTCGTCCTTGGGTCAAACAAATTATCTGTACCAAATATCATCTAAATTGGTCGCATTAACCTGTACTTTGTTTACAATTTAACACCAACAGACGGACAGACATACATGCATAAATCTTTTTGCATTCATTGTTACCCAATTGTGTAATAAATTGAAATTTATCACAACCAATTCACAACCTACCTTTAACTTACTGATCCTCATTACCTACACATACTGGTCCACATTACCCGCCAAGTTATTTTTGTTTAGAGTTTTTTGAAATATAAATCAATAACATTTTGATAGACAAATATATATAATGTCTGACCTGGAATATATTTAGCCAACAAATCTAAAATGTTTCGAAAACAATTTGTTTTTAGTTTTCACCATTATTACGCCTACAATATCAAAAAAAAAAAAAAAAAAAATGGTGGTTCACATTACCCGAAGTTATTCTAGTCGGCCCGGTCCGACTTTACTACTTTCCTTACTGGTTTATATTTTTAATATTTTGGTTGAATTAGCGAAGTGTGTATTATTTAAAGAGTGTATTTTTTTAGAGTGAAATAAAATATATTTGTAAGTCAAAAAAGTTCGTCATGCCATTTATAAATTTTTGCCATTTATCCAGTCGTACAATCTGTGGTTAGTATGACCATTCAACTTGTAATGACTTTCTGAATTGTTGAGACATGTGTTGTCATAATTCTCTTTTGTTTCAGGACATTAGAGTAGCCTATGTATGCGGCAGATAATCTCACACTACTTGTTTACCTTCCGTATCGTAGAAACAATTGCTATACTTGCCACGTACAAACTATGGATTATTTACCAAAACTCTTATGGCCCTTCTCCATTTCACGTGACCGTATTGAATCATTTTTTATTTGCGGATAAAGAATAAATTTCCTTTACTAAAATACGGAAACATGTTCCTCTTAAAGGAGACCTTATAGGCAAAATTTATTTGCTATATTTATTCAAAACCAACCTTTTCGTGTAGCTTTAAAACTGAATACTCATTGGTTTAAATGTGATGGAATCTATGGTTAATTAGGTAAATGTAAATAACAGTCTGACTTTAGGCTCACCTACGATTATGAACAAATGTAGTAAAATAGCTAAGCGTGACATATACCAAATCTCCACGATGTATGGAATAAACGAAGCGTTAGCAATTTAAAGTTAGTTATTTGATAGTACAATATGATTTGGTGTAAATATTAGGTTTTGTGCCAATATGTAATGCTAGCAAAATAAATATTACCAAATTTTAGGTGAAAGTTAGAGGAATGATAAACGGAATATTTGTATTGCAACAAAAATATTTTTTTAGATTGGATGATGAATTAGCAACTATAGCAAATATCTACTGGTCACATCACTTTATTTCACCTTTAATTTATAACTTTATTCTGAATATATTACATTACATTAATCATTTGTCAGATGTGTTGGCATTCTGAATTGTCATATTGTCGTGTTTCTCGTATATACAATAATTAACAAGTGAAAAAGCGTTAAGTTCGCCCGGGCCGAATTTTGGATATAGGGAAAATAAATATAGGGAATATAGGGAAAATAAAAAAATGAACATATATCGACATTTCCACAAACCAGTTATGTAAAACACAATGTAACCTATAAAACAAATTTCAGAAATTTTTAATGGATAATGAGGGTGTATACACTTTTACACGGTTAAAATGGCTCTAAACCCCATGTTTCTTTGGACCAAATTTGTTTCAGAAAATTGTGATTTCATCCAAACTTTGGCCATCTTATAATTTCTTCCAAACTTAGTTCAAGTTTGAAGATGGGGAATATCGGTCCACTCCTTCTGGTACCTCCCACACAGGGGCTAGGTCTAAATACGGGTTATAATTCATATATAGTTCATTATCGAACCTTACGTTCTAGTTTTTTATCTCGATATCCTCCGTAGGTGATATGATTACAACATAGTCTTAGAACCAAACCCAAAACGCGGAACAGATTCCATAACTATTTTAATATAAAAAAGGGGTTATATGGGGACTACCCCTAAAAAGCGGTGAATATTAATAATTTTTGGTGGGGAGATTTGTTACCATATACGACTACAAAATACCAAATATTCAGGGAATTCGGTTGAAAAATGCGCTCAAGAACCTCAAAATATCAAAAATGGGGGTACCCTTATATGGGGGCTACGAGAAAATGTGTACCTATAATTATAATTTTTAAGGGGGAAATTTGCTACCAAATAGGAACTCAATGTACTAAATTTCAGCGAATTTGATTGAAAAATACGCTCAAGAACCCTAAAATACCGAAAATTGGGGGGTACCCTTATATGGGGGCTACCCGAAAAAATTGATCTATATTTATAATTTTTAGTATAGAGATTTGCTACCCAATAAGAACTCAAAGTACCGAATTTCAGCAAATTCGGTCGAAAAATGCGCTCAAATCCCCCAAAATACCTCAAAATTGGGGGTACCCTTATATGGGGGCTATCCGAAAATATGGACCCATATTTATAATTTTCAGTGGAACGATTTGCTACCCAATAAGAACTCAATGTACCAAATTTGAGCGAATTCAGTTGAAAAACGCGCTCAATAACCTCAAAATACCGATGATTGGGGGGTACCCTTATATGGGAACTATGCCTAAACGTGGACCGATATAGCCCATCTTCGAACTTGACAAAAGACGACTCTA
The DNA here is from genome assembly GCF_032173495.1 of Musca vetustissima. Classification (NCBI taxonomy): domain Eukaryota; kingdom Metazoa; phylum Arthropoda; class Insecta; order Diptera; family Muscidae; genus Musca; species Musca vetustissima. Next base: position 9,661 of record NW_026875742.1, on the reverse strand, counting down.
TGCAACATTTTGGCGATCTATCTCAATTCGTTTAGACGCTAGAGTGATTACAACAGACAGACGGACAGACGGACATGCTTAGATCGTCATAGAATTTTACGCTGATCAATAATATATATACTTTATAGGGTCGGAAATGATTATTTCGATGCGTTACAAACGGAAAAACAAAACTAATATACCCTCTAAACTATGGTGGAGGGTATAAAAATTACTAAAGTTATCTAAATGATTTCCGCTGCTTTCATTCGTGAAATTACAATTTGCTAATTTTAATTATATCAACTTTTTGCCTTGGCATGATGAATCGAGTTAGAATTTAAGAAAAAGCAACTCAAAAATGCTCAAACATACAAATGTCAGCAATTTTCAGTATCTAAAATTTTATTTTTGCGCTCTACTACGCATCCCTACAGTGGAAACCTCTTTAAAAATGCAATTTCGGGAAAACACACTTGTCACTTCAATACCTTTATTTGAGCTTATAATTAAGATACAAAATTTATTTGCAATATAACTTGAAAGTCTTTTATCTTCAAAATTTAAATATATATTTTTTTTACTGATTGCGTTATGATTTTAATTTTCTCGCGTTTATGACATTTCAATTACGATTTTCCCCCTGAGAGAAAATTACTTTCACTGGGTTATGGTTTGCATTTTAATATCTTTATCGCTTCAACACATTTGTGGTGTTTTAAGCATCGCAAATTTTTTACTGGCATGTACAAAAATATTTATAATATATTTCTGGGCAAAACCACTTAATAAGTGTTGACGATGTTCATAGTCAGTGAATGAGAAAAAAATAGTTTTATTTATTTGGTTCCCTTAAGGGAAATTTTGTCATAGCAACATCTTTTCAATTTAAATGTGACCAAAAAATGTTAAGAGTGAAATATAATCGAAATTTAATGAAAGTGTATATTACGCATGTTTTTTTGAAGGAACTTACAAAAGAGTCTATAACATTTTCAATAAAACCCGTAAAGATAGTATAAATGTCGAAACGACTTCACAACTTTAAATATGTCTAAGAGATGTTCCTAAGGTTTTTATTGACGTAGCATGATTGAAAGACCATTGGACCAAAATACCAAAACATAACATTCATTCTAGACTCAATGTAATTTCATGTAAATCGAATAAACATTGTTCCTATTGTGCACCAATATCAAAATCTAAACCGATTTATTGTGGGAGTTCTGTGCAGCATTTAAATAAAATTAGATGAAAATATATATCAAAATCAAATCCGAGTTCAACATACCAACTGATTTTCTCCAATTTCAAAATAATAAATCATTTTGGTTGGGACATTTGCTTTCTCATGAGAATATCAAATATGAAATTACAGCCACTTCGGTTGGAAAACGTGCTCTAACTTCCCAATATTCCGAATACAGGGGAGTATTAAAACGCGGAAACCTATGTGAAAAAATTAAAAGCTCTATCTTAAATATTATTTTCTATTCCTTGACCTTGATTCGGTGTAATATATTTTGCTTTCTACGGATGACCGATCTAACCAAATCGATAATTATCTAAGACGTGAAAACGAATTTGTCATATAGGCATAACATCAGATTCTCTATTATATTGCAGTTCATTAAAATAACGAGGTTGACAAATGAAATAAATGGCGAAGTCATTATCTGTCACCCACCTATATCCATTCTTGGACAAATAACGTCACACTTCTTAGTGTTTTTACTTCTTTGTTCATATCTGCCAAATATGGCACGTTTCAGATTATGAATATAAATGTCATGTCGGTAAGTAACTACCTGCAAACGATTAGAAAGGTATTAAGCCAAATTTGTATGTGGGTATCAAATGATATATGAAACGTCACACATGCTTGTCTCCCAAAAGATTATTATGTTAGTTAAATATATTTATCATTTCAATTTAAGTGGGGTGTGTAGTAAAATTCAAAGTAACTCAATAAATTTTCAAATATTTTTATTAGATTTTTAATTCCCATCATTATTTCAAAAAAATCTAAACATCCATTCAGTACATTTGAATTATTTTAAATTATAAGATTTAATAGATTTAATATTTTAAATAAGAAGTGATTTAATAGATTGTGGTGTGTAAAAGTATGTTTTGTAGCACGTGCCAGATTTGGTACAACGAGGACCAAATTTCAAGTAAATATATTTTGTGGCCATAGTGTGTTTGTTAATTTTCCAGTAATTCAATATTCATTTAGTTGTTCAATGAATTTATATTTAAATGCATGAATTTATATTTTGTAATGTACGGGTAGAAACAAAAGAGCATATAGCTTCGGTTTTGCCTTTGCCTAAAGTTAGACTTCGGGAGCCATTGAATGTTACAGTCGGTTTGGGGGGTTCTTGTCCTCCTTTAGACAATGCATGTTCATCTACAGATATTATTGTAGACTCCCTAAAAATCAATAAAAATACACAAAGGTTATGGACCATGATCAAGCTATTAAAAAAAATGGAAATATACTAAAACCCAACAAATTAAATTAAGCAAAAAAATAAGTACGTTACTTTAATCGATTGCCAATAAATTTCTCAGGTGTTGTGAGAAATGCCTCTATACCCCAACCTGCCAATGTCCATGTTGGCTTGCGATTTCATGGACCCCTATTTCTCATCACATTAATCTACCTGTCTTTCCTTTGTTTAAGAAAACGTCGTCTCTTTAATTAGCAATTCATTTCGAATTTAATACATTTTTTATTCAAACCATAATAAAGCATTTTCAGTAGAATAAAGAAACAATAGAAAAACAACAAAATAAGATCAAATGCTGGGTTATTGTATTGTGAGAGTATCGCAAATAAAAGTAGTAATAACAAAGAGATCACAATATCGTATATTAAGGGGAACATGTCCCGTTTTTCAATAGTATTCCGTACTCTCACAATTCAATAAATACGATACGATTCAATACGATAAAGAGTCTTCATAACTTACCCCTCTTTCTCCGGTATGGGTGAAGGCCTTCTCCATGCGCGAAATGTAGGGATGCTCTGTTTAGTAATTATTATGAAACTCTTATGTTGGTGATGTGATAAATTTCTATCATCAAATTACTTAAACATTCTTCTAGCATTAAAGATATAAATTACGAATATTAGGTAGGTGCTATATGAATAGAAACATGATATAAAAGATATTGAATTTAAGTGACTTTGAATGGAAAAAAATGGTAGTGATTATTTTATAAATCGGATGACAAAAAATAAGGACCAACATGGTTTCATGTTCCTAATAGTAAAATTTAGTATACATTCCAACGAAACCCTCTAAAATTCAATACTCGAATATCATGTTCTATAAAAATTATGAAAATATCTTGATGTTATACTTAATGTATCGGGATCAAAAGTATGTATTCCACATTTTTTTGTAGTGTAGATTATAATAATTGCCACATGGGATTATGGTTTTATGCCACATGGATTGTGTATGGCTGTGGTCGACACAGTTGTGTACCACAATTTAGCAGAAAAATGGGTGTTGTGTTGCACAATTGGGAACCCAAAATTTGGCACAAAGGTGGTGGTTGTTGCACAATTCTTAATCAAATGTTGGCACAAAGATAGTGATTAGTGGACAGGTCATCTAAAGGTTCCATGAAAAATGTCCAATTTAGTAGAATGTGAATAGCGTCTCGTACCAGGGTAATATATATTGCAGGTATAGGTTATTTCGTCCACGAGGTGTCACAAATTATGTATGGATTATGTAATTGTACAGTGCTGGGACGAATCAATTATAAGTCAATTGGGTAGATTGCTGACCAAAAAATGCTGTGAAACCACAACTACACTGTGGGTAGCGTGTTCCCTATGTAATTGTACAGTGCTGGGACGAATCAATTAGAAGTCAATTGGGTAGATTGCTGACCAAAAAATGCTGTGAAACCACAACTACACTGTGGGTAGCGTGTTCCCTAGGTTAAATCTTTGTTAGATTGCAGGTAGTAGCTTATCTTTCCCAATGACACTTTGTTGAAAATTCCCAGATGTGAAAAAATTGTGTTTCACAGCAAAGTAGTACCAGGAGATAATAAATTTTTGGTTGAATTCACTAAGCCGTATATTATTTTTTCCTAAAATACACTCTAATTATGCACTTGTTATATTTTTCTTTCTATGTTGTAGTTACCTTCAATAAATAAATTAATTTGTAGATGACTTTTCAAAAATTTTATAATTTTCACTTTGAAAAAGGATAGAAATTTCAGATCTTGATAGTTTCACGATTTCCAAACGAAAGAAAGATTGATTTTTCTGAAAATGTATTTCTACTATAATGCTGATTTTAGCGGAAGAATAGAAGGCATAATGTGTCAAACTGTAAATTTATCGATATCCAGTTGATATCGTTGCCAGCATTAAATTTAGGTTCTGGAGTTCATTTTTATTAAATCAATTTTATTTAATAACCAGTAAGGAAAGTAGTAAAGTCGGACGGGGCCGACTATATGATACCCTTCACCACTATGGGTATATTAAACAGGACTATTAACATGACATATATATGGGAGCTATATAGACCGATTTTCTCGAAACTTGGCAGACATCACTTTAGGCTCAATTCAGTACGTTATGCCAAATTTCGTGCAAATCGAAGGATATATAGGGACTTTGGTGCACCATTTATATGAAATCGGACGAAACTATATATGATTTTCACAAAACTTAGCAAATTGCCAAATTTCGTGCAAATCGAAAGATATATAAGTACTTTGTGGCACCATTTACATGAAATCGGACGAAACTATATATGGAAGCTATATCTAAATCTGGACCGATTTTCTCGAAACTTGATAGACATCACTCTAGGCTTAATCCAGTACGATATGCCAAATTTCGTGCAAATCGAAAGATATATAGGGACTTTGGGGCACCATTTACATGAAATCGGACGAAACTATATATGCGAGCTATATCTAAATCTGAACCGATTTTCTCAAAACTTGGCAGACATCACTCTAGGCTCAATTCAGTACGTTATGCCAAATTTCGTGCAAATCGAAAGATATATAGGGACTTTGGGGCACCATTTACATGAAATCGGACGAACATCAGACAGACAGAGAGACATCACTCTAGGCTCAATTCAGTACGTTATGCCAAATTTCGTGCAAATCGAAAGATATATATAGGGACTTTGGGGCACCATTTACATGAAATCGGACGAAACTATATATGGGAGCTATATATGGGAGCTATATCTAAATCTGAACCGATTTTCACGAAACTTGACAGACATAATTCTAGGCTCAATTCAGTACGTTATGCCAAATTTCGTGCAAATCGAAGGATATATAGGGACTTTGGTGCACCATTTATATGAAATCGGACGAAACTATATATGATTTTCACGAAACTTAGCAAATTGCCAAATTTCGTGCAAATCGAAAGATATATAAGTACTTTGTGGCACCATTTACATGGAATCGTACGAAACTATATATGGAAGCTATATCTAAATTTAGATCGATTTTCTCGAAACTTGGCAGACATCACTCTAGGCTTAATTCAGTACGATATGCCAAATTTCGTGCCAATCGAAAGACAAATAGGGACTTTGGGGAACCATTTACATGAAATCGGACGAAACTATATATGGGAGGTATATCTAAATCTGAACGGATTTTCTTAAAACTTGGCAGACATCACTCTATATTCAATTCAGTACGTTATGCCAAATTTCGTGCAAATCGAAAGATATATAGGGACTTTGGTGTACCATTTACATGAAATCGGACGAAACTATATATGGGAGCTATATATGGGAGCTATATCTAAATCTGAACCGATTCTCACGAAACTTGACAGACATAATTCTAGGCTCAATTCAGTACGTTATGCCAAAATTGGTGCAAATCGAAAGATATATAGGGACTTTTGATGCACCATTTACATGAAATCGGACGAAACTATATATGGGAGCTATATCTAAAACTGGACCGATTTTCAAGAAACTTGACAGATATTATTCTAGGCTCAATTATTAGGCTGTACCATATTTCGTGCAAATCGAAAGATATATGTGGACTTTGGTGCACCATTTACATGAAATCGGACGAAACTATATATGGGTGCTATATCTAAATCTGGACCGATTTTCATGAAACTTGGCAGACATCATTCTAGACCTAAATGATTAGGCTGCTATATCTAAAGTAGCTATAGGAGCTTAGGAGCTATATCTAAATCAGGACCGATTTTCACGAAACTTGGCAGACATCACTCTAGGCTTAATTCAGTACGATATGCCAAATTTCGTGGAAATCGAAAGATATATAGGGACTTTGGGGCACCATTTACATGAAATCGGAGGAAACTATATATGGGAGGTATATCTAAATCTGAACCGATTTTCTCAAAACTCGGCAGACATCACTCTAGGATCAATTCAGTACGATATGCCAAATTTCGTGCAAATCGAAAGATATATAGGTACTTTGGGGCACCATTTACATGGAATCGGACGAAACTATACATGGAAGCTATATCTAAATTTAGATCGATTTTCTCGAAACTTGGCAGACATCACTCTTGGCTTAAATTAGTACGATATGCCAAATTTCGTGCCAATCGAAAGACACATAGGGACATTGGGGAACCATTTACATGAAATCGGACGAAACTATATATGGGAGGTATATCTAAATCTGAACCGATTTTCTTAAAACTTGGCAGACATCACTCTAGACTCAATTCAGTACGTTATGCCAAATTTCGTGCATATCGAAAGATATATAGGGACTTTGGTGCACCATTTACATGAAATCGGACGAAACTATATATGGGAGCTATATATGGGAGCTATATCTAAATCTGAACCGATTTTCACGAAACTTGGCAGACATAATTCTAGGCTCAATTCAGTACGTTATGCCAAAATTGGTGCGAATCGAAAGACACATTTATCCATTGCTGTGATATAAACCTGTGGTCATAAAAACAGACGTATTTGCTGGATCAAAAAATTATTGATAAAATTAAGTTTTTATATTTGTTTGTGCTGCTTTCATCTAAAATTTGTCTGTAATTTTTATGAATAAACCAGTAAGGAAAGTAGTATAGTCGGACGGGGCCGACTATATGATACCCTTCACCACTATGGGTATATTAAACAGGACTATTAGCATGAAATTGGATGAAATAAAATATGTGGTATTTATCTAAATGTGAATCTACCTAGATCTATCCATAAAGTATGTAAATCGACTTCAAACAAATATAAATAGGTCATCCGTTGGGCTATGTCTGTAATTCTAGAAAACGCAACTACGTTATTCTATGCTCAATTTTGTACGATGTGCAAAATTTGATGTCAATCTGACTAACATTTACATGAAATCGGACGAAACTATATATGCGAGCTATATCTAAATCTGAACCGATTTTCTCAAAACTTGGCAGACATCACTCTAGGCTCAATTCAGTACGTTATGCCAAATTTCGTGCAAATCGAAAGATATATAGGGACTTTGGGGCACCATTTACATGAAATCGGACGAACATCAGACAGACAGAGAGACATCACTCTAGGCTCAATTCAGTACGTTATGCCAAATTTCGTGCAAATCGAAAGATATATAGGGACTTTGGGGCACCATTTACATGAAATCGGACGAACATCAGACAGACAGAGAGACATCACTCTAGGCTCAATTCAGTACGTTATGCCAAATTTCGTGCAAATCGAAAGATATATATAGGGACTTTGGGGCACCATTTACATGAAATCGGACGAAACTATATATGGGAGCTATATATGGGAGCTATATCTAAATCTGAACCGATTTTCACGAAACTTGACAGACATAATTCTAGGCTCAATTCAGTACGTTATGCCAAATTTCGTGCAAATCGAAGGATATATAGGGACTTTGGTGCACCATTTATATGAAATCGGACGAAACTATATATGATTTTCACGAAACTTAGCAAATTGCCAAATTTCGTGCAAATCGAAAGATATATAAGTACTTTGTGGCACCATTTACATGGAATCGTACGAAACTATATATGGAAGCTATATCTAAATTTAGATCGATTTTCTCGAAACTTGGCAGACATCACTCTAGGCTTAATTCAGTACGATATGCCAAATTTCGTGCCAATCGAAAGACAAATAGGGACTTTGGGGAACCATTTACATGAAATCGGACGAAACTATATATGGGAGGTATATCTAAATCTGAACGGATTTTCTTAAAACTTGGCAGACATCACTCTAGACTCAATTCAGTACGTTATGCCAAATTTCGTGCAAATCGAAAGATATATAGGGACTTTGGTGTACCATTTACATGAAATCGGACGAAACTATATATGGGAGCTATATCTAAATCTGAACCGATTCTCACGAAACTTGACAGACATAATTCTAGGCTCAATTCAGTACGTTATGCCAAAATTGGTGCAAATCGAAAGATATATAGGGACTTTTGATGCACCATTTACATGAAATCGGACGAAACTATATATGGGAGCTATATCTAAATCTGGACCGATTTTCACGAAACTTGGCAGACATCATTCTAGACCTAAATGATTAGGCTGTACCATATTTCGTGCAAATCGAAAGATATATGTGGACTTTGGTGCACCATTTACATGAAATCGGACGAAACTATATATGGCTGGAGATTTTCATGAAACTTGGCAGACATCATTCTAGACCTAAATGATTAGGCTGCTATATCTAAAGTAGCTATAGGAGCTTAGGAGCTATATCTAAATCAGGACCGATTTTCACGAAACTTGGCAGACATCACTCTAGGCTTAATTCAGTACGATATGCCAAATTTCGTGGAAATCGAAAGATATATAGGGACTTTGGGGCACCATTTACATGAAATCGGAGGAAACTATATATGGGAGGTATATCTAAATCTTAACCGATTTTCTCAAAACTAGGCAGACATCACTCTAGCATCAATTCAGTACGATATGCCAAATTTCGTGCAAATCGAAAGATATATAGGTACTTTGGGGCACCATTTACATGAAATCGGACGAAACTATACATGGAAGCTATATCTAAATTTAGATCGATTTTCTCGAAACTTGGCAGACATCACTCTTGGCTTAAATTAGTACGATATGCCAAATTTCGTGCAAATCAAAAGACATATAGGGACATTGGGGAACCATTTACATGAAATCGGACGAAACTATATATGGGAGGTATATCTAAATCTGAACCGATTTTCTTAAAACTTGGCAGACATCACTCTAGACTCAATTCAGTACGTTATGCCAAATTTCGTGCATATCGAAAGATATATAGGGACTTTGGTGCACCATTTACATGAAATCGGACGAAACTATATATGGGAGCTATATATGGGAGCTATATCTAAATCTGAACCGATTTTCACGAAACTTGGCAGACATAATTCTAGGCTCAATTCAGTACGTTATGCCAAAATTGGTGCGAATCGAAAGACACATTTATCCATTGCTGTGATATAAACCTGTGGTCATAAAAACAGACGTATTTGCTCGATCAAAAAATTATTGATAAAATTATTAAGATTTTTATATTTGTTTGTGCTGCTTTCATCTAAAATTTGTCTGTAATTTTTATGAATAAACCATAAGGAAAGTAGTATAGTCGGACGGGGCCGACTATATCCTTCACCACTA